>NC_056747.1:459287810-459300310 GCF_019279795.1 Protopterus annectens | reverse complement strand
CACTGAAATGAGACGTGCCACACAGAAGGATTTTCTGACCACAGTGGCAAGGTGATTGTCAAAGGAGAGAGGTTGCTATCCACTTGAGTTCCCAGATATATTATAACACCTTTGGTGTTCAGTGGACTACCATTGATGTGGTAATTCATGGATACTGTGTTCTTCCCAAAGGGAATGATGATGCATTTCTTATAGGTTCATAGGTAGATACTAGGCTATCTGCCCTAGGGCATTTATAAGCCTAGCCAGAGTGTATTTGGCTTCCGCCTCCCTATTAGATTAGCCTACTGTGCCTCTGTAAAGTAGGTCACAGAAGGTACCCTTTTAAGATTAGTTTACTGTGCCTCTGTCTAGCAGGGACACAGGAGAGATCCCAGGGGTGAATTTGCGATTTTTCATCCACGCGTCCATATTTCACTTGAAGAGGGTCAGCGAGGGGCTATGTCTAACATGAATTGGGATTCTATTCCAGAGTGAGGGAAGCCGCTGGGAAATGAATCTGTCCCTCCAGCATGTCCTGTTTATTTTTGTGCTGAGGTTTAGGTCCCTGGAGCGTGTAGCTCCAAGGTACTTGGATTTTTTGAGGTGGAGCATGTCCATTAATTCTGGGTTTGACATGGCTTTGTACGTCAGGCATAGATCGCCTCTGAGTAGGCGGTAAGCAACTGAGTAGAGCTGGAGTTTCTTTAGTCGAGCTGCATAGGACATCTGTTTGTAGCCCATGATCCTCTTGGTGAGGTACTTTTGGGGTCTCTCCAGTTGCTGCAGGTGTCTGGTAAGGTACATCCCAAAAGGGGCATTGTATTCAATTATGGGCCTGATGAGTGACGAGTAGAGGGCACAATGACCTCTCTTGACCTAGATGCGAACCCTTTCGTGATAAGGTGGGCTATATAGAAGGTCTTTCTAACCACTTTGGCAATGTGATTATCAAAGGAGAGTACTATCTACGTTGGTCCCCAAATCTCTAATTACTTCTTCCGTACTTAATGGATTACCACCTATGTGGTAATTTGTGGGCACCTTGTTTTTCCCCAAAGGGGATGACTATGCACTTTTTAGCATTTAGCTTGAGGCCGTGGCTCTGGCACCAAGCATCCGTCTCTGTGAGACCCTCTTGGAGGATGCTTGTGTCAGCTGGAGATTTGATTATGGCCCCCAGTTTGTAGTCATCTGCGAACTTTGTCAGCCATAATCCCCCTGTGTTAGCCTGAACCGCAGAGAAGTATATACCGAACAAGAAAGGTCCCAGAACTGAGCCCTGTGGGACGCCACTTGTAACTGGTTCGGATTCGGACATGGCACCTGCGATTCTGACCATGTGGGTTCTATCTCTGAGCCAGTTTGCAACCCATCTTGTGATATAGGGGTTGATATTTAAGCTGGTAATTTTATTTATGATGCCCAAGTGGGGAATTGTGTTGAAGGCTTTTGCGAGGTCCAGGTAGGCTGTGTGGACTACCTTGCCCTCATCTATGGCTTTGGTAACTGTTTCAAAGAAATCAACTAGGTTTAAGAGGCAAGATCTGCCCTTAACAAAGCCGAATTGGGTAGGGTCCAGTGTCTGGAGGCTCCCAATGTCTTTGTTTATGAGTTCCATGATAATACGCTCCATAGCTTTACAGACCAGACTAGTCAGGCTTATGGGGCAATAGTTTCCAGGGTCCGTTGTGGCACCACCTTTGTGGAGTGGGACCACTGTAGCTGTACGCCATTCTTTGGGTACATATCCTGTAGTAAGGCTAAGTTTGAACAGTGACTTAATGTGAGGGTTCAGTTCTTCTTGGAGCTCGTGTAAGACACAGCCTGGGACACCGTCCAGTCCCATAGATGCTGTGTTTTTTGCTTTGGAGAGGGCAGCTTTCACCTGTGCATCTGTGATGTCAGGGAGGTTACATTCAGTTGGGATAGGCATTTGCTCCTTTGGGGGGGGGAGGGTGGGAGAAGTTTGCGCTGAATCTGTCTGCCAGGATGTTGGCTATGTCTGTAGGTTCAGTATATTTTGTACCATTATGCAACAATTCAGAGCATATCTGGGAGTTTCCACCCATGTTCCTGACATAACTAAAGAAGGCCTTGTGATTATCTTTAGTGTCTAGGGTAATTTTTCTTTCGAAACTGGCCTTTGATGATTTTATGAGGGATCGAAGTTTCTTGCTAATACTGATCAGAGATGCCTTCCCTTTTTGGGATTTTGCTCTGTCATGTAGTAGCTTCCTCCTACTGTTGTATAGTTTATTTATGGCTGGGGTCCACCAGACCGGTCTCCTGTTTTTGGAGGAGTGAGTCTTGGTTTTATTTCGGATAGCACGATCCATGCATTCCTGCAGGTGCTGATAGAATGCTTTTGTAAAGGATTCTGCGGATTGGGCTGTATTATCCTCTGGCCCAGGGGCTTTGAAGGATTCCACCTCAGTCTTGACAAGTGCAAAGTTGGCTTTTGAGAAATTCTTTACAGTGATTTCCTTGGCTGGGGGTGGGGACGGGATATGGATGTCCATGGAAATTTGTTTATGGTCTGATCTTACCAATGAGGGGTTTACCTCTGGTGTGGAACATAGAGTCCCCATGTTGGTGATGACCAGGTCCAATATGTTGTTCCCTCTTGTGGGAGTGATGACCAGTTGTTCCATTGCGTTAGAGTTTATAAATTCAAGGAACCATTGGGCGAGGGTGTTTGGGCTTGAGTAGTTTTCCCAGTCAATGTTTGGGCAGTTGAAGTCACCCAATAACATAGTGTTTGGAGAGACCTTCATCTTCTCCAGTGTTCTCAGGAATGCCAAGTGGGGTTCCTGTAATAGGGAGGGTGTTCTGTAGCAGGCTACAAACTGAAAGGCAGTTTTGCCCGCTGTTAGTTGCACATTGATGGTTTCCGATGCTTCGTGCAGTGCCACTAACCTGGAGGTGTAGGTATCTTTGATGAATACAGATACTCCCCCTCCTTTTGTGCTTCGGTCCGAGTTTTGGGGCTGAAACGCATGGTATGAGTTATAACCTGGTAGTGCTGGGGTGCTCTCAGGAGCCTTGAACCAGGTTTCTGTTACTGCACAGACATCGATTTTCTCCATACTGAGGAGAGCCTCAAGTGCGTGCATCCTGAGGTTTAGACTTCTGGCATTGAGTAGCATTACCTTTAGTTTTTTTATCCTTGGGTTGTCTATGGAGGTGGGTTTGTCCTTTGAACCTTGCCTAAAAAAGGCAATATGGGAGTGGCAAGAGCCTTGTCCAGTATACGAAAGCCTAAGGGTGATAGGTGTAAGCCGTCCCTAGCGAAGCAACGTGGCTTGTCGAGCATGTCATCCCAGGCTGACAAGACACTGGATCCCTTTTGAATGACACCAATACTTTAGCCAATTGTTGAAACTGATCATTTTGTCTTTATACTATGGCATCATTCTTGGTGAGGGCAAGATGCTACTCAAGGTCAGGGTCATACCAGCCTGGGCTACATGGTCAGAGAGCTCCTCTACGTCTCTTTCATGTAGTCCAGGGAGGTACGTCTCAGGTCATTCACACCAGCATGGACAATGACGGAGTCATACTTGTACTTGCTTTGGAGTGACCCGAGTGCTTGCATTATGTAGTGGATCCTGGCACCAGACAGGCAGCTTACAGTGACCTTCTCCTTGTTCAGTCTGGTGAGCGAGACGTCAGTGTGCCGGACAATAGAGTCCCCTATAACAAGTGTATTTGGTGTGTTGTTTGGCCTTAAGGGCTGTGACTGTGAGGCACACTGATTTTGTGAGATATGTGATTCGTGGGTATTGTTGAGGGGTGGCTGTTGCTTGGATATCTGCTTAGGAGGTCTTTGCTGTTTAGACAGATTTTGATTTAGAGCCTCTGAGTATGTTTTTGTGTGTTTATGTGTTGGGTATGCAGATGCAATAGGTCTGTGTGACACTGGATTTGTGGTGTGGGTGGTTACCCTTTCCTCCTGACTGACTGTGCCAGTCTTGGGTTGAGAGAGCTCTGCCTCCAGTTTGGCCGTGTAACTGCATCTCTCACATGTATTACAGTTTGTTGGAAGGAGGAGAGGGTTGTCTGTGTACATAAGGCAATTGTAACATTGCCTCAAAATTCCCAGATTAACCAGCTTGACTGGAGAGTAACCTTGAAACTGACCCTTGGACATACCAGATTAGTATAGGGAACTGTTTTTTTACTGATCAGATTAGGGAAGGGAAATGATTTTTCACTATATCAGGAAGGACCAATCGGGAGCCTAATACTTATGAGAAATCAAGGAGGGTGTAGTGCTTTAGTTAGTTAGTGTTTCCTTTTAAGAACTGAGCAAGTGCAGGGCTTTAGAAAGAGAATAGAGTGATTACTTTGAGAGTTTGAACAGTTCTAAGGGAAAAGGTGAAGAGCAGACTTTCTGGAGCCTGGAATAGTTTAAACCTGCTTAGGCGGCGCTGCCCAACGTTGCTCAGTGCGCAAAACCGCGCAAAAAGAGAGTTGTAGGGTTTTAAGACAGAGATCAAGGAGTTTAGACCCAAAATGGCCAATAAAACTACAGCTTCTAGGTAGTAACCACTCCTCCAGGGACAGGCAGGCTGTTCAGTGTTAACCACTCCCACTGGTGAACACAGAGACTTCCCTTTAGCCCAAGCAAGCACTGGCCTTCTAGAAACTTCCAAACAGTTCAGAACAGCAAATCTGTAACTGAACTTTCAGAAAGTGGGAAAAAAGCAAGATTTTTTGTTGTTGTTGTAGTTTAAAGGTAGCAGAGATACACAAGCAGCAAAATAATCACAACAGTGCAATAAATGACCCCACACTTGAGTGCTAGGCCAAAATCAGGTAAAATGCATTTTTTAGACAAAAAAAGTGCAACACAGGAAATGCAGTAAACAAGCTCTAGATGTGTTCCAAGTACTGTTACTGTTACAGATATAAACTTTAGCAAACCGGAAAATGTCAAAAGTAGGTGGCAAAGCAGTAAAGACTTAAAAAATCAGAAGAAAATACTTAAGATCACAAAAGCGGCTCCTTTTCTTCTCTCAGCGTTTTCTTCCCTTGGTAGGTGCTTCAGCAACAACTAGCAAGCCTGTTATTTTTCCCCTACAATGGCAGACACGTTTCTTTTTTGTGCAGGCAACACCTTTTAACGATTTTTATTAACAGCTGCTACTATCGTTGTATAGAAAAGATTATATGAGTGGTTAGAGCCAAATTTCACCAGAATTAAACCAGGGGTTTTAAGCGCTTCGCCGAAATCGCGTAAATAAAGGTCGAAATCTCCTAATTATAATTCAGGTGAATTTTGGATCTACCACTCAGTTTATTAGTTTGCTGTGTTTCATAAGTTGTGATATATATATATATAGAAAAGATTATACTCGGGATGATAACTGCCTTTAGGAAATATTCTACCGTAATGTAGCGAACTAAAAGTCCAGTATGTTTTAGTAGTATTATTTTCATTCTCTACTTGTTTCGTATGCCCTGTGGATTATTGCAGCCGTTCATAGGGCCACTACAGGAGTCGCCTACATCTCTAAAGGAATGGAAGAATGGATCTAGTGAGTAGCCACGTCTGTTCACTCATCACGAGAATAAGAAACTCAAGTAACATTCATTGTCTGAGCATTACCTTGTAGGAAGTTAACCCAGGGTAAACCAGATAGTTGTAGGCTTGTAGTCCAAGTAAAACTTTACTGTCGTACAGATCAACAGAGGAAAAAGTGGCATCACTGAACGAAATTTCGATATTCAGGCTCGTACATTATTAACGACAGTCTACACTCTTACGTCACGTATACCTCTAAAATTTCCAGATTTTCGCAGAATGTCGGTATTCTTGTCTCATTCTTTTGGTCTGTTCTTCATAAAAAATTGTGGTTTTCTGGAAAATTTTCAGTGAGGATTTCAGTCACTAAATAATGACAGATATTTGAGTTTCAGACTTCATATTCATCAGAAAAATGCATGCCAGTGGGAAATCTATTATAACAATGCTCTACGTTTTTAGGAACAACAATATTAAAATCGCTCATATTTTGGGGCCTTTGTTCAGATTTTCTTGTGTTAAGAAGGTTGACAGGTGTGCTGACAAGGTAAAAGACCTTCCCTTCAAACCCGTGACGTCAGTAGCTACTACAATTTGGTTAACAGTTGGTGTACCACTCAACAACCGCGCGCGTTTCAGTTTGGACAGAAAAATAGTAAACAGTTAAAAATAATGATTAGCATAACAAATATATATACAAATGTCAGTTATAAACACGTAAAACATTGGACGCATTTCTTTAACAAAAACGAACAGCTGTGCGCGTTTTCTTTTTGTTCATTTTCAATTTATGAAGTGAAAAATAGTAATTACAGTTAATACAAAACAATTGTTAGCATAATGAATACATACACAAATATCAATATGAACAAGTGAAACACTGAACAGAATTGTTTAAAAAATGAACGTATGACCATACTGGATATTATCATAACACCAGTATTTGACACAAAAATACAGAAATTTACCAATGATAAAAATGAGCCGATTTCAGTCAAGCTGCAAAACGCGTTCAACCGACCTACTACGCGATCAGCTTCGAAAACACAGCCCGACAACATATACTTCTAATAAGTAAATAGCGGAATTGTGTCGTTACGGTTATTATTTTAATAACTTGCGTCGCGTTATTAAATTATACCTTAGTAACAAAAACAGAAAACGAAATTCGTGCTACTTTTAAAAATAATAATTTTCAACATAAAAGGACAGCTGGTAACGCTTCCTTTATTTACCCTTACCAATACATTCCACCTTAAACAGAACAGCGAAGATGCTGTTTTCCAGGTATACAATCCGTTTGAAAATACATGTAGACAGAAGTATCTTCCCTGACAGGAATAATTTCATCTAGACTCGAGATTATTGTTTCGCTGTTTTATCACTGGTTGTTTAATGCGCGTGTCTGTAGTTGTGATTGAATAATGAATGACAAAAAAATTACAAACACATGCTACGCGTATAACGGAAATCCCCTTTAATAAATCTATGGCTGTGAAAAAAGTATGTATTCTTGTCAAAAGTAACAACGTTTTTTTAAGACAATCGTGTTCATTTTAGCAATACCTCTTCAGTGTACCTCATTATGAGGAACTTTCCTCATTTTTGGGTCTTAAAGATTCTTTATTCCTCAAAGTTCCACATTGACAGAGTCAGTCACACATTCGATATTACGATTTTAATCGATATCCATGGTGAATAGTACCGAATCATATTCATTCATCAAAAGAAAAAAATGTAAGTATAAGCAGCACAGTGACCTTCCTAGTTTAAGATGTTAGTAAGCTGTTACAAGGTGTTCCACATTTTGCCATTTTTTTACCGTGTTATTACAGGCAGTGTTCCACATTTAGGAGGTTGAGAGCTATGATTTTTGCTGTTGTGTCATTTATAGCTTTTTATGTTCTATTCACTGCTTGTGGTGCACAATATGTTCAAAATATGTGCTACACTAGTTTCAACTAACTGGTTACACGAAAAAAATATAGTTCATGCTGACATCTGCAAAAGTTGAGCACTATTACATTCTTGACTGCATCAATCTTACACTGCGAGCTTCCTGAGAATTTTTTGACACTAGTCAAATTACTTCCCTCTTTATTAGACCGGAGTACGTTTGTTTTTTAAGACCGAAATTAGAGTAATTTGAATAAGCAGCTCTGGTAGTACTATTGGTACTGTATTGTTTTCGGAACTATTCTTTCCTGAATTGTATGGCTCTTTTGCTGCTTTAAACTCCCCTTCATACCCGTGAATTTGCAACAGATTAAGGCGGATCATTATGTTCTGATGGATTTCCATTTTTTTTGCATGTTTGCTGCCAGCTTAGCTGCTTCCATACTGAGGTGCTCATTTTGTCCATTCTAAAACCAGTTGCTTCCAGCAGTGCCTGCCACGAGAAAGCAAAGATAAAGGAAAAGAGTGACCCATCTGAACTTTGCTGATCAGGAAATCTTGAACAAGTTTAGCATGGGCAGGGGTATAGTAGGGGCTTTACTGAGCTTGCATAGCCCATAGATGGTGATGTGTGGCCTTCCTATACCTTTGGGTACCAAGATGTGTATAGTCCTCACTATACTTGTCATGTGGACCTTTTAGAGACAAATTAGGGACACTTATCTATCAAACTTCTGTTTCCAGGATACGTTAGGAACTCCTTGATATACTCTTGGCATGTGTGGATCAGTACATCTATTTCCCAGTGTCATTTCAGGAAAAAACAAGTACCATATATGCCTTTTATGGGATTACACACTTTCCAGTCGTGCTTGGTGTGATAGATTGCACCCATGTTGAACTAAGACACACACCCTGCCAAAACGTAATGTTCCTTAGAAATTCAAATCATCACCGAAGATGTATAATCACTCTATTGAAACACAAAAATAAAGTTAAGTGCTTTCATCCTATAATGTTAACTTTTTTTTTCTGCTTCAATAAAACGATTACACATCTTCGATGATGACTTGAATTTCTAAGGAACATTACATTTTGGCAGGGTGGGTCTTGGTTCTTAGTGTATTTTCCTATCTTGACTGGCAATTTTTGCAATTATTACACCCATGTTGCCATTAGTGCCTCTTCTGGACTATAGGGGAACAGTACCAAAATTGGAAGGTCTACTATTCTGTCAACTGCCAGAAGTATGTAATGCATAGGGGCACATCACCAATGTATCGGCACAGCATACTGGCAGTTCCCATGATTTTTGTAATTGGCACACAAGCTCTCTCTACTGCCTCTTCTTGAATGGAAGGATTTCTCATGGTCCCCCAGTTGGTAAGTGCAAATCATTTTAATATTCCTACCTGAAGGTATTTCAGTATGTATAGAGTGGTATAGGTAGTACTGAGTAAATCACCCACCTTTTTTTGTGTGTCCCCTCTGTTTTGTTTTGTAGGTGATATTAGCTACCAACTTAAACCATGACTAATTGCACCAGCCCATAATCCCCAGGGAGCTGCCGAGGACTGCTTCAATGCCATCCAGTCCCAGATGTGGATCATCATTTAGCAAGTATTTGTTCTGCTTAAAACCATTTTCCATTGTCTGGAAAAGTCTGGGGGTTCCATTCAGTATGACCCCATTACTGCAAGAAAATGCTTACTGCCTGATGCATTATGCACAATATGATAATGCACTGGTCTGGTACACAAATACCACAGCTGTCACTGATAGTAGCAGAACAGCTCCATCTGTTATTCCTCCCACCTGTGATAATAGCGATGGTGGCCAGCCTATGCTAGTAGAATGGCAACCCCTGCAGTAGGCTCATGCATGGTAAAAGGCTGCACAGGCAAATATGCAGTATGTAGTCCACCATGGGCTATAACATTCACATAGTAGAAATGCAGGAAATTCACATAGATAATACTTGATGCATGCAGTCTTGCCTGTGAGCTATGCAGAGTGATGCATGGTCAGCACAGATTGTACAGCGTACATTTTCTATATATAAACAAAAATGTCTTTCATAAATTTTGCATCAGTCATCATTTGTACAGTTTTGCTGAGTAAATGACAAGTGCTAGTTTCAATGGCAGGGTTTGACTTATGTATTTAACAGCAAAGGTTAAGAATCCTGCTTATGGCTATAATGATATTTTTCATTGCAGTGTCCATAAAATAGTATGATGAATGTTACTGTGATGAAATTACTTGCATTGGATTTTTTTTCTCTATTTTTTCTTTACATTTCCTATTTACTGTTTTTCAAATACCAGTAAAAAGTGTAGCATTAGCTGTGTATGGAAGGTGATTGCAGGACAGGTACTGCTTTCCTCCTACTGATGTTGAAAATGTAAGTTACATTTGGAAGGTGTCATACACAATGGCCCCTAGAGATAGTGTGGGTTCCGTAGATGTAGAGCAAGTGCTGACATGTCAACTTGATGCTGAGTTGCTGTGATGATGGGATCTACTGGATGTGGTAGAATCTCTTTTCATTAAGCTAACAAATTTGTGGGACCAAGACCTTGACTGAAAGGTTTTTCCTTGTGTTGTGGAAGTCTGATGATGTCTGGCTGCCTTCTTCTTGGGGGAATCCACAAGAGTGCCTGCAGCAGTCTCTTGCTATGCATGCATTGTCCATCATACTCACCCACCATGTATGTGGACAGTTTCATGTCCACGTCCACCTGTGTTCCCAATGTTTGGCAAGTCTTTATGAATGTGTACATGGAGGGTGACATGGATGCTGTGTGTGCAGCCATACTCGACATGAAAATCATCATGGCGCTGTCTCTGCCATCCACCATTCCCAAGTACTGTTGAAAATTTTACATATTCCCTGCAACACTCTAACCATCTCTACCTGACTCTCAGTGGCAGTAGCCTGGACTTTAATTATATTATAGCATATCTGGTGCTAAGCAGCCAAACCTCTGTAGCTAGCTAGCTATGAGGCATGCCTTCACCTAGCACCTCTTTGTACACTTGTGACCATGGGCACTGCTAGCTCTGAAAGGCTAGTCTCTTCATCACAGGGATCTGGTTGTGCACAAGAAGCAGGTGCTGAGCTGCATGGTGTCCCTCCACTGTAATGACATTTAATCACCCTGTTGAGTGTGTGAACCCAGGGTCACTGCCTGTGGAGTTATCCACCTGCTGTTAGGGGCCCTGCTAGAACACTTTGTGAAAGTTTACCACTGTCCAGAGGCTGTGTCATGAGTGCATCTGCAATAAAGTTGACATCTGAGCAGTTTCTAAGACATGGTTTAAACTGTCAGAGATTACCCCTGCAGTGCAAGGATTCATTGTCTTCCACACTTTTAGTCCAGTAGCTGCACAGACAAAGGCAAAAGGAGGAGATGTCTCAATATAAATGAGTAACAAGCATACCTTTAGGATGACGCACTGGAATTCCTCCGTATGCAAATCATCATATACAAAATCCTGTACCATATCCTAGCCAGCTATAGGTCACCCCTTCATGTCTCAAGAAGCTCACAATGCATACTTGAACCTACTGGAGACACTTACCATCCAGCCTGTCACCCTACTTATGGGAGACTTTAAATACACCTCTATAAACTGGGAATCCTACATAGCCTCAAATCTACAGACACAGAGATTCCTGGACTTTGTAAATACAAATGCCCTCAACCAAATAGTGAATACGCCAATAGAGACACCAACATACTGGACCTTGTGCTTACAAATATGAGATAAATCTGCATCCCCCCCCCCCCCGCCCAATGTCTTGTCCTCCCTGGTAAGGTCCGACTATAAAGATGTCTTCTTTGAAATCAAAATCAACTATGTAATCCCATTAAAACCAGTAACAGTTAGGAACTATTCCAAGGCAAATTACCTTTTATTACGTAGTGGACTGTCAAAATTGAATGCCCCTCTAAACCCAGAGAACACAGCAACCTATGCTGAATTGCTCTCAAACTCTGTGCATTCATGTCAGTGGCTACATACAGACTACTGTACCTACCAGAAGTAAGCCCAGGATTAGCCCTAGAAACAAATTACCCTGGTGGCAACCCAAATTAAACAGGATATACAACAAAAGGAAACAAATTATGGCAAAAATCATGAAGGGTAATTGCCAGAAAGACAGAAACCCTTTCAAAGTAAATAGGCAACTAAGAGGGCTAATTAGGACATGCAGAGCCAACTCTGACATTAAGATAGCTTCCCAGGTGAAAGATAACCATAAGGCCTTCTACAACTATGTCAGAAACCTCAAGGGCAGCAAACAGCAAAGTGGTGAACTGGTGGTTAATGGTACCACATTCACCAAGCCTGGTGATATAGTGGACCTGTTAGTGAACAAATTCAGTACCCCCTCTCACCCCAACCATCCCCTAAAAATACCTTAAACATAATCTATCCAACTACAACTAGGGGCCATATACAGTCTGCACTCACTAAAACCAAGAACAGGGCCTCAATGGGCACTAACAACATCCCAGAATGCTTCCTGAATAGTCTAAAATATGACTTATCAGGACCCCTGGAATCATTACTTAACTATAGTCCTAAAACAGGCTTTGTGCCACATGAATTGAGGACTGCAGTGGTCATCTCCCTTCATAAGGGAGAACCTTTACAGATCCTGGAAACAACAGACCCATTAGTTTGATTAGTCATATTTGCAAAGCCATGGAAAGAATTATCATGGAAATTATCAACAAGGATAGGAGACCACCAGATACTGGATCCAGCCCTGTTTGCCTTTGTCAAAGGAAAGCCTTGCTTACTGAATCTGGTGAACTTATTTGAAAATGCCACTAAAGCAATGGATGAGGGGAAAACAGTGCATATTGCCTACCTAGATCTGGCTAAAGCATTTGATACAATACCCTACTCAGGCACTGTCAACAAATTTATGAAACTAGGCATAAATCCCTTTATAACATACTGGATAGCTAGCTGGCTCAATTATAGGAACCAGGAGGTTAGAATGGGTGAAGCCATCTCCACAAAGAAGCTGGTCACCAGTGGAGTTTCCAAGGGCTGTGTGCTAGACCCACTCTTCTGT